>NC_084573.2:9862500-9870000 GCF_033978685.3 Nerophis lumbriciformis | reverse complement strand
CAGTGCGCCTTATAGTGCGGTGCGCCTTATATATGAACAAAGTTTTGAAATAGGCCATTCATTGAAGGTGCGCCTTATAATCCGGTGCGCCTTATAGTGCGGAAAATACGGCATTTACATTGTAGATTGTCACTGAAGGCATCAAAACTATGAATGAACACGTGGAGTTATGTACTTAACAAAAAAGTGAAATAACTGAAAACACGTTTTGTATTCTACTTTCTTCAAAATAGCCACCCTTTGCTCTGAATACTCTTTTGGACACTCTTGGCATTCTCGCGATGAGCTTCAAGAGGTAGTCACCTGAAATGGTTTTCACTTCACAGGTGTCATAGTTTTGATGCCTTCAGTGACAATCTACAATGTAAATAGTCATGAAAATAAAGAAAACACATTGAAATGAGAAGGTGTGTCCAAACTTTTGGCCTGTACTGTACATACATACATACATATATATATATATTATACATATGTATGTATGTGTGTGTGTGTGTATATATATATATATATATATGTATATATATATATATATATATATATATATATATATATATATATATATATATATATATATATATGGTTATCTTACATGCAGTAGGCTTTCAACCCCTGGACAATTTCTCCCCAGGTCAAAGAGTTTGGACAGCCCTGACCTAGGTTACTTGTTACTAGTATACTAGTAGAAGTATATTATATAAGCCAGTTAATATATTACGCTGTTATTACGAGCACTGGGCATGCCATGAAGTGTGTACTATGTAGTGCATGAAGTGTGTGTTATGTACTGCATGAAGTGTGTGTTATGTACTGCATGAAGTGTGTACTATGTACTGCATGAAGTGTGTGTTATGTACTGCATGAAGTGTGTACTATGTACTGCATGAAGTGTGTGTTATGTACTGCATGAAGTGTGTACTATGTACTGTATGAAGTGTGTGTTATGTACTGCATGAAGTGTGTACTATGTACTGCATGAAGTGTGTACTATGTACTGCATGAAGTGTGTGTTATGTACTGCATGAAGTGTGTACTATGTACTGCATGAAGTGTGTGTTATGTACTGCATGAAGTGTGTACTATGTACTGCATGAAGTGTGTGTTATGTAGTGCATGAAGTGTGTACTGCATGAAGTGTGTAGTGCATGAAGTGTGTACTATGTAGTGCATGTGGAGTAGTGAGTGTGTGTAACCTGTCGCAGTCTGTCCAGCGTGAGGATGTTCTCCACAGCCAGGACGCTGCGCAGATATTTCTCAATGGCCGCCTCGCTGTCAGCTGACTGCTCGTCATCCGCGCTGGCCGCTAACCGAGCTAGCATCTCTCTGTCCTCCGGACCGTGGTAGTCCTGTGGGATACACACGTGAAGTAGTATTTGACTTGGTACTACTACACAGCCTACACAGTATTATTGGACAGCATACTGTACATGTTCTATACACATTTGTTAGCACTACACATGATTACAGTACTACTCTTCTACTAGTGTACTCCATGATGACAAGTTACAGTAATACTCTTCTACTAGTGTACTCCATGATGACAAGTTACAGTAATACTCTTCTACTAGTGTACTCCATGATGACAAGTTACAGTAATACTCTTCTACTAGTGTACTCCATGATGACAAGTTACAGTACTACTCTTCTACTAGTGTACTCCATGATGACATATTTACAGTACTACTCTTCTACTAGTGTACTCCATGATGACAAGTTACAGTACTACTCTTCTACTAGTGTACTCCATGATGACATATTTACAGTACTACTCTTCTACTAGTGTACTCCATGATGACAAGTTACAGTAATACTCTTCTACTAGTGTACTCCATGATGACAAGTTACAGTACTACTCCACCACAAACCCCAAAACTTGTGTAAATCGTAAATAAAAACAGAATACAATGATTTGCAACTATTAGCTCATTTGGAATTTGATGCATGCAACATGTTTCAAAAAAGCTGGCACATGTGGCAAAGAAGAAAGCTGAGGAATGCTCATCATTATTTGGAACATCCCACAGGTGAACAGGCTAGTTGGGAACAGGTGGGTGCCATGATTGGGTATAAAAGCAGCTTCCATGAAATGCTCAGTCATTCACAAACAAGGATGGGGCGAGGGTCACCGCTTTGTCAACAAATGCGTGAGAAAATTGTCCAATCGTTTAAGAACAACATTTCTCAACGAGCTATTGCAAGGAATTTAGGGATTTCACCATCTAAGGTCTGTAATATCACCAAAAGGTTCAGAGAATCTGGAGAAATCACTGCACGTAACATTGAATGCCCGTGACCTTCGATCCCTCAGGCGGTACTGCGTCAAAAAGCGACATCAGTGTGTAAAGGATATCACCACATTGGCTCAGGAACACTTCAGAAAACCACTGTCAGTAACTACAGTTCGTCGCTACATCTGTAAGTGCAAGTTAAAACTCTACTATGCAAAGCGAAAGCCATTTATCAACAACACCCAGAAACTCCGCCGGCTTCGCTGGGCCCGAGCTCATCTAAGATGGACTGATGCAAAGTGAAAAAGTGTTCTGTGGTCTGACGAGTCCACATTTCAAATGTTTTTTGATACTGTGGACGTCGTGTCCTCTGGACCATAGAGGGAAAGAACCATCCGGACTGTTAAAGGCGCAAAGTTCAAAAGCCAGCATCTGTGATGGTATGGGGGTGTATTACTGCCCAAGGCATGGGTAACTTACACATCTGTGAAGGCGCCATTAATGCTGAAAGGTACATACAGGTTTTGGAACAACATATGTTGCCATCCAAGCAACGTCTTTTTCATGGACGCCCCTGCTTATTTCAGCAAGACAATGCCAAGCCACATTCTGCACGTGTTACAACAGCGTGACTTCGTAGTAAAAGAGTGCAGGAACTAGACTGGCCTGCCTGTAGTCCAGACCTGTCTCCAATTGAAGATGAGTGGCGCATTATGAAGCCTAAAATACCACAACGGAGACCCCCGGACTGTTGAACAACTTAAGCTGTACATCAAGCAAGAATGGGAACGAATTCCATCTGAAAAGCTTCAAAAATTGGTCTCCTCACTTCCCAAACGTTAACTGAGTGTTGTTAAAAGGAAAGGCCATGTAACACAGTGGTAAACTTTTTCGCAATGTGTTGCTGCCATTAAATTGTAAGTTAATGATTGCAAAAACAAAAATTCTCAGTTGGAACATGAAATATCTTGTATTTGCAGTCTATTCAATTGAATATAAGTTGACAAGGATTTGCAAATCATTGTATTCTGTTTTTATTTACCATTTACACAACGTGCCAACTTCACTGGTTTGGGGTTTTGTACTTACCCCTGGTATGTTGGAGACTATTTCAAAGGTGACGCCACACCCTGGGATCGGGCTGCGCTGGGACATCCTCTTTAGGAGACTCTGGGCAAAACCCTGCATCACAACACACAAAGTAACCCTTTTTAAGTCATTAATCATTTTACATCACAACAACGTGCTGAGAGGTCCCCAGGGGCCTCATGTAATAAGCCTTCTGTGGATTTCCCCCTAAAATAGATGCATGTCCAAATCCAGAAGACTTTGTACACAAGAACCACATCAGAGTGTGCGCATGCATTAATCCAGGGGTGCTCATTACGTCGATCGCGATCTACCGGTCGATCTCGGAGGGTGTGTCAGTCGATCACCAGCCAGGTATTAAAAAAATAGTCCTAAAAATGAGCGATCATAAATCTTCACTATGATGTCACTTTCGTCACTTGATTGACATTCACGGCACCCGAGGGTCTTCTGAGATGACGCTGGCTGCTGCCAGCTCATAAAAATTACAGACTGGAAGGCGAGAAACACTTTATTTCAACAGACTCTGGCGCCGTACCTGTCGTCAAAACTCCAAAGACCGACTGCACAGTTTCACAATAAAAGCTCTGCTTCATCCTGCCTGCGCTACCAAAATAAGAGTCTCAGAAAGCTGGCGTACACAAGCTAGCAAGCTACGGAGTTTGCCGACAATGTATTTCTTGTAAAGTGTATACAAAGGATTACGGAAGCTGGACAAATAAGATGCCAAAAACCAACCACTTTCATGTGGTATTGGACAGAAGGAGGACTTTTTTTCTCCTCCATTCGAAAATGCGGACGTTATCAGCACCACTGTCTGATTCCAATCAATACAAGTCATCAGAATCAGGTAATACACCAACTTATATTCTTGTCTTCATGAAAGAAAGGAATCTATATGTGTTGAACATACTTGTATTATCTTTAAACACCTTTATCTTGTTAACAATATTAACTATATGTGTTAAACATGCTTGTATTATCTTTAACCACCTTTAACTTGTTAACAATATTAACTATATGTGTTAAACATGCTTGTATTATCTTTAACCACCTTTAAGTTGTTAACAATATTAACTGTGTTAAACATGCTTGTTTTATCTTTAACCACCTTTAAGTTGTTAACAATATTAACTATTTGTGTTAAACATGCTTGTATTATTTTTAACCACCTTTAACTTGTTAACAATATTAACTATATGTGTTAAACATGCTTGCATTATCTTTAAACACCTTTAACTTGTTAACAATATTAACTATATGTATTAAACATACTTGTATTATCATTAAACACCTTTAATGTATTAACAATATTAACTATATGTGTTAAACATGCTTGCATTATCATTAAACACCTTTAACTTGTTAACAAAAACATATATTTCATAAATAAGTAAATATAAATTATATATATGAATGAGGTAGATCCCCACGACTTGATCAATTGAAAAGTAGCTCGCCTGCAGAAAAAGTGTGAGCACCCCTGCATTAATCCATGCACATTTTTTGTTGCTAAACCATATTTTAAGTAAACTCACCTGTCTCCCAGTGACATGAACACAGATGCGCTTCCTGAGGACGAGCTGCATGTGGGCGGGGTGACTTAACTCCAGCACGGCGCGGATCGTCAGGTAGACTCTCTGCTCACCTGTGGCCACGCGGCTGAGCTGGGGGCACTCGTGGACCGTGGAGTCCCAGGATGCCTCCACCTTCACCTGCACCGCGTTCCAAGTACTGTTAATAACACGCGGGGTGCTCTTCCGCCAAGCGGGAGAAGAAGTCACCTTACCACCGAGTCGTAATGTTTGACGATGTGAAGATCAAAGAAGTCGTCTTCGAACTCCTCGTCGAGGTACGCATCCAGCCCCCCACCCAGAGGGACTGAAAGACTGGACTGCAAATCATCGGCTGCAGCCAACAGAAAGTGACAGGTGCCTTTGAAATGGATTTGGACCAGGAAAAATGTTTGAAGGTGACGGACAAAATACCACTGAGGTCCAGGAAGAGGACTGGAATGTGTGTTTCCATGCCAGGTACAGGAACTCTGCGGGGGACCAGCGTTGTGGTTTGGATCCATGGAATAAACCCAGGGGTATCAGGGGTGTCCAAACTCTTACACTTGACATTGGGCTAACAAAACTGGGCCGGGGGCCGAAAGCCAACTTCATATAAAGTAACTATATATATATATATATATATATATATATATATATATATATATATATATATATTAGAGATGTCCGATAATGGCTTTTTTGCCAATATCCAATATTCCGATATTGTCCAACTCTTAATTACCGATTCCAATATCAACCGATACCGATATATACAGTCGTGGAATTAACACATTATTATGCCTATTATGTATTGTAGCGTCCCGGAATAGTTAGTGCTGCAAGGGGTTCTGGGTATTTGTTCTGTTGTGTTTATGTTGTGTTACGGTGCGGATGTTCTCCCGAAATGTGTTTGTCATTCTTGTTTGGTGTGGGTTCACAGTGTGGCGCATATTTGTAACAGTGTTAAAGTTGTTTATACGGCCACCCTCAGTGTGACCTGTATGGCTGTTGATCAAGTATGCATTGCATTCACTTGTGTGTGTGTGTATGAACCGCATATATTATGTGACGCTGTTTGTATGGAGGAAAAGCGGACGCCCCAAATAATTTTGTCCGGGTGGAAATCGGGAGAATGGTTGCCCCGCGAGATTTTCGGGAGGTGCACTGAAATTCGGGAGTCTCCCGGCAAAATTGGGAGGTTGAAACCGATACCGATAATTTCCGATATTACATTTTAAAGCAATTATCGGCCGATAATATCGGCAGGCCGATATTATTGGACATCTCTAATATATATATATATATATATATATATATATATTAGAGATGTCCGATAATGGCTTTTTTGCCGATATCCGATATTCCGATATTGTCCAACTCTTAATTACCGATTCCGATATCAACCGATACCGATATATACAGTCGTGGAATTAACACATTATTATGCCTATTATATATTGTAGCGTCCCGGAAGAGTTAGTGCTGCAAGGGGTTCTGGGTATTTGTTCTGTTGTGTTTATGTTGTGTTACGGTGCGGATGTTCTCCCAGAATGTGTTTGTCATTCTTGTTTGGTGTGGGTTCACAGTGTGGCGCATATTTGTAACAGTGTTAAAGTTGTTTATACGGCCACCCTCAGTGTGACCTGTATGGCTGTTGATCAAGTATGCCTTGCATTCACTTGTGTGTGTGTGTATGAACCGCATATATTAACTGACGCTGTTTGTATGGAGGAAAAGCGGACGCCCCCAATAATTTTGTCCGGGTGGAAATCGGGAGAATGGTTGCCCCGCGAGATTTTCGGGAGGGGCACTGAAATTCGGGAATCTCCCGGCAAAATTGGGAGGTTGAAACCAATACCGATAATTTCCGATATTACATTTTAAAGCAATTATCGGCCGATAATATCGGCAGGCCGATATAATTGGACATCTCTAATATATATATATATATATATATATATATATATATATATATATATATGTGTGTATATATATACATATATATATATATATATATATATATATATATATATATATATGTTAATATGTATACATATATTTAATATAGTTGAATCTTAAGAGTATGAAAGTTGGACTCCTACCTTGTTTACTTCCGTGATGAACTACGTAAAGTTTTGTAATTAATCAAAAATATCAAGCAGCTACAACATGGATAAGTGTGGAGGGAGTGTTTTGCATTTTTCCCATTGCGCATTGTAATGGATTTAAAATGGGTGTTATTTTGAAATATGTGTTGTACGTGGACATTTTTAATAACATCAGTGAGCAAGTTGTGTTGTGTGTTGACTTTTGGTGTTGGTTTTCTTGCGCCATGAGTGTGAAAAGTTGCGTGTATTGGGTCATACAAGTAAATGCTGTGCTGTGTACACATCAAAATGTAAAATCCATGGTCATTGACCTGATGTTCTCAAGGTGTCCACATGATGGCAGCAAATTTGCAGCAATTAAAGTGTGAAATATTTGAAATGAAGCTGTAGACGCCCCGTGGGCCAGATCCCTTATCGTGACGTCTCGCGGGCAAAACTGAAGACGCCGGCGGGCCGTAGTTTGGACACCCCTGGTCCACATGATGCTAAGAAGAGTGACTCACCCTTCGACTGGTGCTCCAG